>NC_058406.1:93598316-93639076 GCF_002201575.2 Neomonachus schauinslandi | reverse complement strand
GGGACTCGATCCAGGGACTCCAGGATCATGACCTGAGCCGAAGGCAGCCGCTCAACCAACTGAGCCACCCAGGCGCCCCTCCTAAGAACAATTTTTTATAACTAGAGATATTCCTCCTAGTAATTTATGCGTGCTCCAGATACCCCGGGGGTTATAAAACAGGTTTTATAATTTACAGAAAAACCCTTGAGGTCGTAGGCTTTACAATTCAATATCCATATCTGATTGTTAATATCCATATTTGATTATTACTGAATATTTTTGTTTTGTTTTGCTCATTTGCATTTCTTTTTTTTTTTTGGTTGTCTACTCCATTACTTTGTTCATTTTTCTACTTATTCACTTTTTTTTTTTGAAGACACCTCAAATTCCTCCTTATTTTTTATGTTGCCCTGCAGATTCAGGGAGATTCAAAGTTGTTTTTGTTTTTGTTTTTTTTTAAGATTTTATTCATTTATTTGACAGAAAGAGACACAGTGAGAGAGGGAACACAAGCAGGGGGAGTGGGAAAGGGAGAAGCAGGCTCCCGGCCGAGCAGGGAGCCTGATGCGGGGCTCGATCCCAGGACCCTGGGATCATGACCTGAGCCGAAGCCAGATGCCCAACGACCGAGCCACCCAGGCGCCCCTCAAAGTTGTTTTTGGAGATAATAATCGCCCTAATTATGGTCCCAGACCAAAACTTCAATTAATATCTTTTTTTTTTTTTTTTTACCGTTTTCCTCTGGCCTATCCACAAATCACTTTATGATTTCATTTTGCTTTTTAAATCTCAAGCCTATCAGTCATTTTAGGGCTCTATTCTGGAGCACCTTTTCCAACAACATTTTAATAATGAAGTATTTTGAATAAAATACTAAGACTTCATTAATTTTATGCATTGAACATTAATAAATCTTAAACACTGGTAGGCCAATATTGGATAAACTGGCAGAAAGTTAGTGCATTGCAGGTATTTTATTTTATTTTATTTATTTTAAAGATTTTATTTATTTATTTGACAGAGAGAGACATAGCAAGAGAGGGAACACAAGCAGGGGGAGTGGGAGAGGGAGAAGCAGGCTCCTGGCCGAGCAGGGAGCCCGATGCGGGGCTCGATCCCAGGACCCTGGGATCATGACCTGAGCCAAAGGCAGATGCTTACTGACTGAGCCACCCAGGCGACCCTGCAGGTATTTGATTTTAAATGTACAACTTATTACAAAATATGTATCAAAATTATGGCAGCAAAAGATTTAAATTCAGGTATGTACTTATAATTCATCACATTCTGTGGGGGGACTAGCTAGGTAAATAAACAGGCAAACACCTTGGAAGTGGCTACCTTCACCAGAACTTTAAAAAAAACACAAAACAGTAGCCTTCAGTGACCTTAACAAATGTGGTGCTCTTTAGAGCCTTTAGAAGAAATACTAAGCTAGAGACACTGGAAAGACAGAGAAACCCCTTGCTGGGCTCTGACTTACTGGCTGAGCAGGTTATTGTTGATAGTTGATCATTCAAAAGAACAAATTATAACTCACTGGCCATGTACAGAATAACAAAGCACATCTTCACATAACTTACTGTCCCTTTACCTTTTTCTGAGCCTGTTATCTATTCTTTTCTCAATATATATCATTCTTTTTAAATTTCTGTTTTGGGTTGTTTCATGTGTATAACTGTTTTTAGAATTTGTTTTTTTAGAAAAGACAAAGCTTTGTGATAACTTTTTGATTTGTTATAAACACTGTCCTTATTGACTTTAAGGATATCACTTTAAGGTCTTTTCTGGGGCATCCTGTTTTTTAACAATTTAATATTGAAATGTCTTGGTTATGATACTGAAATTAATCTAATATACCAAAAGAACAATAACGCTTAGAACCTGTTAAGTGAAAAAAGAGGGACAGAATAGTATATGCCGTATACCATTATATATTTAAAAAGTGTGTATTTTTATATACGTAGAATATATGCAGGATACAAAATAACAAAATGTTACTATTAATATTGGCTTACTCTGAGGAGGTGTGATGAATGGCTGGGTAACAGGGGTGCAAGATTTCCTTTTCACTGTATATTCCTTGAACCTTAAAAATTTTGTTCCATGTACAGGAATTAACAATTTAAAAATAGAATTTAGTTATAAAAATCTTATTACATATAGTAGGCATTCATAAACATGGAATGAAAGAATAAATGAATAAATGAATTAAGTAAAATGAATCAATGTCTTAAACTTACACTAAAGCCTTGTGGTGTTATGTGCCCAGTCAATATCTGTAAATCTCAGAAATGGCAGAATTGTGACATTGCCAAGAAAAGAGCTTTGGTTGATAGAACAGCATTTTTATAAGTGGTTCTAGGCTAGTCCTTTAAAAATTCCTAAGTAATAAAGCCAGATTATCCTCCATCCCCCAAATCTGTGAAAGAATTACCACTCATTGGCAAAAACACCTCTTATGGTCTAGAAGAAAATGCAGTAACTCTATTGTTAATAAGTCAGGTCCCAAGCTTGTCTAGTGGCAGTTTTATCAACCTTTCACTCACTGCTTAACAGTGAAATTTCATAATTGCATGAGACTAAATGGCTATTTATTTATTTTGGAGGGGGGAGAAGGGGAAGATGGAGAGGGGGAATCTTAAGCAGGCTCCACGCCCAGCACAGAGCCTGACACAGGGGCCGATCACATGACCCCCAAGACCACGACCTGAGCCAAAAATCAAGAGTTGGAGGCTTAACAGACTGAACCACCCAGGTACCCTTACTAAATGGCTTTTTATTTTTATTTATTTATTTGAGAGAGAGGGGGAGAGAGAAAGAGCAGGGGGAGGGAGAAGCAGACTCCCCACTTAGCAGGGAGCCCAAAGTGGGCCTAGATCCCAGGACACTGGGATCATGACCTGAGCCAAAGGCAGATGGTCAGCCAACTGAGCCACCCAGGTGCCCCTAAATGGCTTTTAAAAACAGAAATAGACTGAATTGGGGAAAAAACTATTGTTACTTTGTTATATTTCTAAATGGAACAATCCATTACTCTTTATTACAAGGAAGTTTCATATACAGATGGTCCCCAACTTAGGATGGTTCGACTTACACTTTTTTGACTTTACATGGTGTAAAAGCGATACATTCAGTAGAAACAATACTTTGAATTTTGATCTTTTCCACGACTAGTGATATGTGTGCAGTATGATCCTCTCTCATGATGCTGCGCAGGGACAGTGAGCTGCAGCTTCATCAGCCATGTGATCACAAGGGTAAACAACCCCTACACTTACAATCATTCTGTACCTGCAGTCATTCTATTTCTCACTTTCAGTACTCAATTAACTGCATGAGATATGCAACATTTTATTATAAAATAGACTTGTGCTAGATGATTTTGTCCAACTGTAGGCTAAGATAAGCGTTCTGAGCCCGTTTAAGGTAGGTTAGAGGTATTAAATGCATTTTTTATTTATAATATTTTCAACTTACAATAGGTTTATTGGCATGTAACCTCATCATAAGTCCAGGAAGATCTGTATCTCCCTACATTTGCTGAGGAAGCTGGTCCTGATATTTTTCTGAAAAATAATAAAAGGTAGGAAAGACTTCAAATGAATTATGTTTATTGTATCTCTTAACTTCAGTGAAGGTAATCAAGAGTTTACACTAAGTGCAAAGTTACTTTGGCTTTGTTTATTGCCTTATGTGCTAAGATAAGCAGACCAGCAACCTACTGTGTATTTAGGTCAAACCTTACGGACAAGCATGGATCTAAAAAGTGACAGTTTCTTGGAATCAAAATGAAAAAGGGATGACAGTGGAATTCTAGCTATTCTTGTTGGGGAGATGAAGGCTGAATTGTGGAATTCACTATAGCACACAGATTCTTAAAGAGTTTTGCCAAAAAAATAAAGACAACTGGATAAAAGTGGTTTTACATTGAGCAACTCTATGTAAAATACTTACAACAGTGTCTGGCACCATAGATTGGCTTTGTAAATGTTAACTGCTATTTATCATCATCATTATTATAATGACACTTACCACTTCAAAATAGTCAAAAGGTTTTATTAGCCATGCTGTACCTTTATATAAAGCAATCTGTAGGATACCAAGAGAAGAAACAGTCCCTGTTTGTAAGAAGTTTATAGTGATACACTTTGAAGGAATAGGAAGTTAAATTGTTAAAGAAAAAAATGTTTAGTTTCTTTGAGGCAGCATCTTTTGCTAGTTTAGCTGGGGTCCTGCATCAAAGGCTGAGAAAAGTTCATAGCTCCTTCTTTCCCAAACAAGTTAAAAACAGAGATCACTAATATTTAAAATAAACAGAAACAAATTACAGTAGTAATTTATTGCTTTTCAACAATTCCAGTGTCATAAAATCTATCTAAACCAAACTCCATATAGGTCTTGAATACAAGAATCAAAATTCTCAGGGAAGTAAGGCACTTAAAGTGGGAGTCTATAATCTTTTTTTTTTTTCCCCCCTGACAAGGGTAGAATGCCGAGAGGAAAAGGCCAGGAGGAAGACTGCCTAGAGACCTGGGTACATGGAACTGTCCTTAGTCTTCATGTATGTATACTTCCATTTTTGAACACCTTTATTTTTGGATACCTTCCAGTCTATGAAAAGAAAGGGGAAGAAAAAAACAAAAAAGGAAAGAAAAGGAAGAAGAATAAAAGGAACTGTACTACAGCTGTACTGGATAATCGAAAGGTAGGAAATGTTCTTCAGTGAGTTAAAACTGTCTTGCAATCTCTCTGAAAAGGAGTAGGCAAAAATCTTTTTGAAAAGAAAGCCTTAATTTCTAGTAGAGACTGTCCTGGAAAGGTTAACTTCCCAAATTGACAGGAAGGCGCACCAAACCCTAACACATAATTTAAACTTCCCTCCGACATACAGTAGAAAATCTATCCTTGAGGCATTAGGCCTTTCTTATTTACCTTAATATATACCCTGTCCCTCACACACTCCAGCTTTCTCTTCTCAGGTGGAAATTAAGGAGAAATTTAATTTGCTTTGCTAACCTGAGGAAAAGTTTTCTACATGGAGAATGTATAAATTAGATCACAACATGTTTATACAGCTATATGATACTGTTAAGATAATTCCTGAATTCTGCAGCTTTTGTGTTAATAGTGGACAATACATGAGGGCTTTGGAATACCTGAATTTTAAAATATAAAGACTGCATACATGTTTGCCTGAGGTCCTTAATACTTGAGAGGATCCACTAAGAGCCCTTCCCACAGATTGGTAAGACTTATGAATATGTTTAAAAAAATTAAAAGAGATCTAGGTCTTCCAGAGGAGATAGAGCAAGACATGGAGTTTAATTCTCAAACCAATGCTTTTCCCAAAATAATCATGTACCCTCATAAAGGAAATAGGAAATGAAACATTACATTCAATTTGGATGAGGAGGTGGCCTTCCTAAGCAATTTATTCAAGTATAAACAATAATTATGTAGAAAGAATCTGGTTATAAATATAATTATGAAACCTTATTAATTCACATTAATCAGTGGGGAATATAAATTGCATTATGAAGAGGTTTGAATTATATAATAGAATTACTAAAACTACTCCCTTGTTAGTCTATCTGCCTCTCTTTCATCTCCAGGTTGCCCTGTACACAGCTTACTAGGTAGAAAGAAGAAGTGTTTTCTATGAAGAAGAAACAGTATGTACAAAGGCTGAATGGTCAGGGTTAGGAATTTGAAACAACCCTGCATATTCTGCCTCTTATTATCCTCCTCATCACTATCCTTCCCTATGACCTGAGGATTTTGAACAAAATAAAATGAAAATAGCCTAGCCTTTAGCACAGGCTGAGTTAAGCAGGCCTAGGTTTAAATCTCAGCTTTAAAGGACTTATAAGCTAAAAATAGCTTAGCGACGTATCTGTAAGTTTGGGGAGATGGGATGGGATTTCCCTAGGTTCTTGGTAGAAAAACCTTTGTTTAGGTGCATGGTTCTCCCCAATAACTCTTGGAATCCATCTCTCTCTCATTCCACTGGATTCTGTAAGTGGGCTTGGTTGCCAACACAGCCTGAATCATGTACTCCCATGTTATGGTTGAAGTACATCTTGGCTGTTTCATGAATAATGTGGTCTCACACCTGGGTTGGTCAAAGGAATGACTAGTGGACCACAGGGGTTATACAAGATGGAGTTAGAAAGCTTCCAGATTGGGGCGCCTGGGTGGCTCAGTTGGTTAAGTGACTGCCTTCGGCTCAGGTCATGATCCCAGAGTCCTGGGATCGAGCCCTGCATTGGGCTCCTTGCTCAGGGGAAAGCCTGCTTCTCCCTCTCCCTGCTACTCCGCCTGCTTGTGCTCTCTCTGTCAAATAAATAAATAAATAATCTTAAAAAAAAAAAAAAGTCTTCCAGATTAACTTTTCATTGGAAACAGGAGCAAAACCCCCTGTTTTTCTAGCCTGTCTGGGCCTGATAGAACATGAGATGAAGGCAGTGTATGTAGTTCTCTACTTGGATGGCTACCCTGATGAGTGTTACCTGTTTGCAATTTATGTCTTTGTGCCTCTCACTAACTTCCTGTGGCATTTAACTTTTCGATTCTGGTTCCCACTGATGTGGCTAAGGCGAGTATACATAAGACGACATAATGAGGTGTGTGTGCATGGTGGGGATGAGGGAGTGGTAAAAACGATGACTGCCTCAGAATAGTGTATTCTGAGCTTGGTGAGATTTACTCTACTTCTGGCCCTGAGGTACTAAGTAGACTAGCAGTCCTGGAGGTTGGTAGCATAGTACAAAGGGTATTCCCCTACTACAAGATTTTCCAGTTTCTTTCCTGCTACCAGATTGGAGGTGGTAAACAGGGAGGGTATATTTGTAAACCTAGAAGATTTAAAGAGGGCCCTGCCAAAGCAGGATAGAGTTAAAGCCCTCAGTCTGAGACCATGAGTTTGAAGACGAGAGAGAGAAAAGAACTTGTCTATAAGCAGTTAGCTTGGAATCTGAAGCTGAAGGCTATCCATTTCAAAGGATGTAGTGGGCCGTTTCAGTCACTGTGGCCATGATGACCAAAATGGAACCATGGGCCTGAGATGAGAAAATTGTGGAAATTGTCAGGAAGTCCACTGGGTCTCTTAAATGTGAATCCTGATCTGCCAAAGGTGACATTAAAAGGAGAATCTCCATAGAGGGAGGAGACTGCCAAATGTTGTTACTAAGACTCTTGTTCTGACATTAAACTTTCCCTTGGGCATGTTACATAAATTATCACCAACACCATGAAGAAGACTGGGGGTGGGTAGCACTTCCCTTTTGGCCTGCCCTTTTTTTTTTTTTTTTAAAGATTTTATTATTTTAAGAGAGAGAGAATGGGTGCCCGAGATGGGGGGGGGAGGGACAAAGGGAGAGAATCTTCAAGCAGACTCCACGCTCAGTGCTGAGGCCCACGTAGGGCTGGATCTCACAACCCTGAGATCATGACCTGAGATGAAATCAAGAGTCAGATGCCTAACCAACTGAGCCACCCAGGTACCCTCCCTTTTTGCCTGCTTCTTAAATAGCGCAGCAGAGCCCAAGCTGGAACAAACTAGGTGCTGCAATATATATTTTCCCCCCCTCCCTAACTGCCTGTCCCTTCCTCATTCTCTAACCCCCACACAATTTTCTGTCACTGTTGTTTTCCCCTTTATGCTGATTAAAAATAAAGTATTAGGAGTTTAAAGAATTCTATTTTCTTTTGTATTACTGAATAATGTATGATGTAGAAATGTCAAGCAAACATGTACTGTAGTTAGTGCTATAAAGGGAAGGGCTTCATGAAGCACATTTGAAACATCTGAACTCTGAGGCCTAGAAGGGTATTTTCACATACTGCTCCACTCCCTATTATCTTATACCGGGCTGATTAACTTTTCCTAGTCCTTGAAGACTTCCCAGTTTGAACCTGTGATTCAGATTAAACTTGACTAAAATTCAGGGATAAGCAGAATAATGCACCAAAAAAACAGACTTACAAAACATGAGTATTTACCTTCCCTCTTGGGTCTCTAGGAAAGCCTCTTGGCCTGCCTCCTACTAGGCAACTCTGTAGCAAAGGCCATTTCCCTCATATCAGTAAGGAGGGCCCTCAACATTTTTTAACTCCTCTAAGTTCAAACCCTGAAAAGGTAAATCCACAAGTGCCCCTTCTACCTGTTCTATGTTCCAAGTTTTTTTGTGTGTGTGAGGACCTTCTTCCTCTATGATTGGTTGATAATGAGAATGTCTTATTTAAGGAAACCATTCCACCCTACTCAAAGGGGGTATAACCTTATTCTATGGCCGTAAAAGTAATCCTATCAGAGTACAACAGGCATAACATCTGAACTAATGGTTTGTATAAAAGGTAAGCTGGGGGGAGGGAGGAGGCTTCACTCTTATTAATACACAGCTCAAAAGTGGGGTTGGTAGCCCCTGGACCTCACTTGGGTACAGGCGTCATAGATATTGTATGGCATGGGGCACTGTGGCAGATTCATGGTTCTCACAAGTCACCACAGATTGAGTTCAAGCTTTATTTCAGCCTCTCTTGTTCACCAGTGTGGCAGCCTCAAGGTCCAGTTAGAACACCCAGGTCTGGCTACCCAGGCAGGGGGATACATAAAGCTAGTCATTATGACCTAAGAGGCCTCCTTCATTGCATGCACCACTCTTCTGAGTCACATCAGGCTTGAGGTACAGCTGTTCTGGAGTTCCAACTGCCTGTTGCTGCTGCTGAGTAGGGGCTATAGGGTCTACGTTCTCACAATGAAAGATCTCCCAGCATGGAATACGGGCGCCAGGACACCCAGAACTTCCTGGAATACACGTGATCTTAAAATGAAGTTTAAAAAACATGTCTCAATACCTCCACCCCCAGCTTGGTGCCTAGAAGTGCCTTATGAACACAAGAAGTGAGCACAACTATCCCAAATTCAGATAAGCAGGGAGTAGTTCCCTGCAGTGCATTTTCTGGTTGCGAAGGCAGATTTCGTGGCCAACAGCTTTTGTCAGGATTGTTTAGCCCTACGAGGGGTATAAGGAAACTAGAACAGGATTTTCCTAAGTCAAGTCGGCCTTCAAACTCTAGGGATTAATTTCCTATGGTATTAATAGTTATAAATGACAATTTCTGCTCATGTATTTTTTGTGAGAACGAAATGATAAATACTTCCTGATGATTCCAGAAAATACTGATTATGTGACTTTAAGCAAGTTACTTAACCTTTTGTATCTGTGTCTGTCTGTAAACTGGGGATTATAACAGTACTTAGTTCATAGCATTTTTATGAGTAGTACATGAGTTAATATGTGTAAAGTGCTTAGATCAATGCCTGACATATAGTAAGCACTCCCTAAATCCTAGCTATCATCAATTTATCACTATTATTTCCAATCTCCACCCCATCTGCCTAGAATACTAAAGATGGGAAAGAAGGGAGGGAAGGAACGAGGGAGAAAAAGTAAAAGGAAGGAAGGAGCTTAGGGTTAGCCAGGGTGAAGGAGGTTAGACAGGTCTGGCAAATATGTAGAACCATGCCTAGAAGGAATGCTTGCCAGGAAAGAACCTAATTAATGATATGGGTTAAAAAGAGCAGACGCCAAAACTGTCTCTGTGCTGGCAGAAATAAGAAGCAGGACACAAGCTTTATCAGACCAGGAAGGGAGTGAGCGTATGGGAACTGTACTGCCATATACAGAGCCTCAGGCAGTTTGGTTGAAACAAACTGAATGAGAGGATAAACAGGTCAAAAGGAATACTCTTGGTACTTGTTACCCATATGTATTATTTTGTGACCTTTAAAGTCTTTAAGTCTTTTAAGACCTTAAAGTCTTTAAGCATTAGCGCGAGTTTATCATAATTTTTTAGGTCCCCCCCCAAATTTTGGGGTTTAATCTCAATTTCAGACAATTATTAAAAAACAATATAAATGTCCCTTACTATCAAAGCCATTGCAAATATTAAAAAACACAGTAAACAATTAGTACACGTATAATTACAATTAGTACACGTGTAATTACAATTAGTACATGTGTGCTAGTAAATGTAGGACAGTATGATTCCTTGAAAAACACATATTTATTCACAAAAAAGTTCTCAAAGACTCAAAGAAGTAGAAAAGCAAATCTTTGGCCACCAAAACTACCAAACACACAAAAAGTCAGTAGTTGGATATAATCATTCTTTCATTCTTGACTAATCTGTCACGTTGAGGAAATTTTTATTGAGAGCAATTTTGTTTTCTACCAAATTGCTGAGGTGCTCTTCATATGTGGCAGTTTGTTTTGACTGTTTTAACCAAATCATCTCTTGCCAGCAGAGAGCCAAAGAAGCCAACTGATTAGGATGCCAAACTGCAGGCTGGTGAGATAAGTGAAGGGTCAAAACAGAGCGAGAAGTGCCAAGGAAAAATGGGGAGAGCTCAGGGCAAGGCTTGAAACACATACATCTCACCAACACTGAGTCAGTCTTCCTTCAAAGGGTAGCAAATTCATCTTAGATCCAGACTTGGCCCTTAGGATGCAGCAGGACTACACTGACATATAACAGAAAATTAGAGAAGATGTTCTGAACGAAAGAGTTCTCTATTATTATTTTTAAAGATATTAATTTTTTTTAAGATTATTTCTTTGAGAGAGAGAGCGCATGCACGCACACAAGCAGGAGAGCGAGGGAGAATCTCAAGCAGATTCCATGCTGAGCGCAGAGCTGACGCAGGGCTCGATCTCATGACCCGAGCCAAAACCAAGAGTCGGACACTTAACTGACTGCACCACCCAGGCACCCCAGGATTTTATTTTTAAGTAATCTCTACGCCCAACATGAGGCCCAAACTCACAACCCAGAGATCAAGAGTCACATGCTCCACCAACTGAGCCAGCCAGGTGCCCCAAGAGTTCTCTACTTTAAAGAATGTTTTTTAGCATTGACGTTATCTTCTTTATGCTAGGTATTTGCTTAGACTTTTTTCATACATGGTACAAAAGCAAATTTCAAATTTCATTTTCCATATTCCCCTTTGACTTCTTATAAATTTTAAGTGGGGAAGTATTCTTAATCAATAATCAATAAAGTATTACTGTGTTTTTAATTTTTTTTTTTTAAGATTTTATTATTTATTTGAGACAGAGAGAATGAGAGACAGAGAGCATGAGAGGGAGGAAGGTCAGAGGGAGAAGCAGACTCCCTGCCGAGCAGGGAGCCCGATGCGGGACTCGATCCCGGGACTCCAGGATCATGACCTGAGCCGAAGGCAGTCGCTTAACCAACTGAGCCACCCAGGCGCCCAGTATTACTGTGTTTTTAAAAAACCCCTTCCTGCTTTGTTTGGTGTTAGTGAAATGAGGATAATAGCATCTTCCGCCACAGAAATGATGGAATAATTAAGGGAATGTAAGTGAAGTATTTGAATTCCGGAGAAAATACACTCTAATTTTATTATTTTCCTTTTCTAGATAAATGGGTAACTTACTCAGCTTAAATAGTAACTAATTGTTATGAATATTCAAACTTGTTGCATTTGTATTTCTCATCCCATTACTAATTTCTGAGGTTAAAACTCTTACCTTAAAACCTTCAGAAGTTTTGCTCACTTAACAAGCTTGCCAACAGCAGATTACCCATGCATCATCCAGTCTATCAGCCTTTAAAACAGGGAAGTGAATTTGGGGAATTCCATGCTAAAGCCGAAAGCCACTAAAGAACATTATGCCTTTTCTGGTTTTGATGTAATGATTTTGAAAGACTCCATGATGAAATGCTTTTATGTTTTTTTTTAAAGATTTTATTTATTTATTTGACAGAGAGAGAGACAGCGAGAGAGGGAACACAAGCAGGGGGAGTGGGAGAGGGAGAAGCAGGCTTCCTGCTGAGCAGGGAGCCCGATGTGGGGCTCGATCCCAGGATCCTGGGATGACCTGAGCCGAAGGCAGACGTTCAACCGACTGAGCCACCTAGGCACCCCTAAAATGCTTTTATCTTAAAAACTGCACTTAGGGAGTGCCTGGGTGGCTCAGTCTGCTGAGCGACCAACTCTTGATTTCGCCTCAGGTCATGATCTCAGTGTCCTGGGATCCAGCCCGTGTCCCTCATCGCAGAGCCAGCTTGTCCCTCTCCCTCTGTTCCTCCCCTCCTCACCCTTGCTGGCACCTGCGCTCTTTCTCTTTCCCAATCAATCAATCAATAAAATAAAATCTTAAGAAAAAAAAAGACAGCCTTTCAAAAACAAACAAACAAACCCCCAAAAAACAAACAAAAAAACCACAACTTGGTACCGCAGAAGAACCTAGAGGCTGGAGATCTGGTTCTTCTGGTCATGCCATTTATTAGATGACTAGCCTTAGAAAAGTTAGCTTCTCTGGGCCTTAATTTCTATTCTGTAAAACCTCCTCTCAGCTCTAAATTTCTGATCCTGTGCTTACTAGTTTATTTCTTCAGTGTCTCATGGATTAATCAGGAAGAAATCTAGAGAAAAGCAAGAATTTTACCTGTATCATTTCATCAGTTTTGCCAGCTCACCCATCCTATTTCTACTTTTAAGCTGAGAACCTTTCCCTTGCTTGTGATCTTTCCCTCTTATGCACTTTATGAACAAATTATAATATTAATCACAAACACCTGTAGAGTGCTTTCCAAGTTTTATCAACCCCTTCTGCAAATACTCTGATTATTATCACAACACCTCAGGCTGGTATGTATTATCTTCAGTTTACCTGGCTGGCCCAGAAGAGTTCAATGAATTAATTGTCCAAAGTAACACAGATAATAAGTTATGGGAACAAGCCTTCTGATTCCAAAGTCTATACTCTTTTCACAACACTACAGTTCCTGCTAGGAGCAGATCCAGATTTTGTGGAGCCTGAGGTGTATACAATTTTGGTGGACATTTTCAAGAAAAGGAATACAAAATTACAATAAAGCACTAACATGATCCTGTGAACACATTGTTAGGGCCCTGGAAGGGGTCTATTCAAGTGCTTTTAGAATTATCTTTAGGATTCAGTTTCATGGTTTTCCATGGTTATACAATTATTTAATGCTCACTATATGCCAGACACTTAAGTAAAATACTATTTTTATTACCATTAAAAAACCCTATGAGGTAGGTACTATCCCCATTTTACAGAGCAGAGAATGAGGCTTGGAGAGTAAAATAATTTGCCTAGGGATACAGAGCTTTTAAGTGCAAAGTATCAAAATTGGAACTGAGACCTGGCTCCTGGGTTGGTATTATAAACCTACCCCACACTGTTCCTACATAAGCCTTCTTTTCGGATTTCCTGGGAATCAACTTATTCTACCACTTCCCACTACATTCTATAGTTATGGACCTGATAAGCTCATGTCTGAACCAGTCCCATTTTTCTCCCTAACTCAGTTCTCCTACCATCTACCATGAAAGCTGCTACCACCCTAACAATCCTAAAGCCCTGCGGTTCTAAATCCTGGCCACTGGGGTGGCCTGAATTGCCTTAATTCTCTGCATTTATCAAAAGTGAAAAGCAGTTACTGCTCATATGCGGTGCTTGGCCATAGATTCTGTACTGTCTTCTGAGGTGTTGAACTATCACTGAAAACTTTGTGTGAAACAGAGGCAGAGTGGGTGAAGGGAAAGCAACATTTATATCTCAGAACCTGATTCCTCAGTCCCCACTCCTCAATCTTAGTTCTTCATTTGCAAGACAAAATCTTAAGGCCAACCTCACAAGGCTGTGAGAATTAAGGGCAGAGAGGGCAGGGTTGGGGCCAACAGCAAGTGGTCATCAAATATTGGTTGATTTCTTCTGCCTGACTCAACCCTCCAAAGAACTTGTAAACTCACTGAAGGTAGGGGCCTTCATACATTTTTGGTATTTCCCAAAAGCTAACATAAGAGACACCTCATGATTATTCAAGCTGATCACTTAAAAATGATACACTTCCAGTGTCTGGACTTGCTCAAGAATTTACAATGGCTCTTAGAACAAAATCAGACTCTGAAGTCTGACTTTGGATGTTGGTCACTTACTCTGTGACCTCTGGAAAGTTACCTAACCTCTCTGAGCCTCAAGCCCCTTATTTGTAAAATGTTAATAATAGTTACCTACCTCATAAGGTTATGAGGATAATTCAGGTGAACTGCTAAGTATATAATCAGTCCCTCAGAACTGCTAGCTCTAATTATATCCTGTCCCGAACATTCAGTGTCCAGAAAAACTTGGCCTCTGCATTCTCGTTTCTCCATGTTTCCAACATACACACCTCCCTAGGGACCAGTCTCACCACCCTCTGACCTGCTCTTCTTTCCCGACTTCTGTGTTTAACACTCAGCATTCATCAAATGCTACAGGGGAGGCTCTGTATTAAGAAAGTTCCATCACGTCTCTCATCAAAAGCACCAAAAGTGCCCAGGAGGTTGGTTCTACTACTGTTGCCATTTTAGAGAACAGGAAACAGGCCCTGAGGGTTTGAGTGACTTCCCCGAGTTCACCGAACTCTGCGGAGGCCACAGCCCGCGCTCTCACCGCCCGCCCCTTCGGCCTCTTCCCGGGCCCGAGGTGGCCCCACGTCCATTCACACCCTGCCCAGTCCCTCCTCTTCCAGTCGCTTCCCTGCTCCTACGCGCGCCCGTCGCCCCCCACACCTGAGTCAGGCCCCCGGGGGTACGCCCCATCCGTCCTTGGCGGCTTTTCCCTTTTCTCTGCCAGAGACTGAGGGAGAGGCCGGCGCCGATGTCCCGCACGCGTGTAGGTCACCGCGAACTCCTTGGACTAGGGACCGGAGGGGCGAGCTCCGCAGAGGAGCACAGCATCGGTGTGGCCGCCGCAGAGCGGGGGCGCGGAGCGCGGGTCGTGCCGGGCCGCCGGTCACGTGGCGGGGAGGGGGCGCCGGCGCGCGCCAGGGCGCGGGCGGGCGCGCGCGCCTGAGAGCGTGTGGAGGCGCGAGTCGCGGTTCGGGCGTATGTATGGGGGGGGGGAGGGGGCGGCGGCCGGGAGGGCCGACTCCGCCCCATGTGCGCATGCTCCGGCCCCGGAGGATTATAAGGCAGCCCCGCGGGCCCGGCCCGACAAAGTGCTAGCGAGCTGCGACGTGACCTGCCGGCCGCGTGTGTGCCCGAGAGAGCGAACGAGGTAGCTGGCGAAGGACGCGACCGGGACCCTGGGCCCTGCGGGACTCCAGCTGTGTCACGTACACGCTTGGCGGCGCGAACCGCGCATAACGGTTAGTTGGGTAACGGCCGGCGGCGGCGCTGGGCGCGGACCCCGCGGTACCCCTGCCTCCCTGGTGGGTAGGAGGGAGCCTCGGGGGGGCGCAGACCTGGGTCTCGCGGGAGGGAGGCGGCCGCTTAGCCCCGGAGCGTGGCGTTGGGGAAGGAGACCTTGAGGCGATGGGGACAGCGCCTCGCCCCGCCGAGCTGCGGCCCCGTGGTCAGGTGCGGGCCACCGGCCTGGCCGGGGAGTTGGGTTTGAGTGCTGGTGACCTTGCGCAAGTAGCTTTTCCCCTAGCGTTCAGGAGTCTCCTCAAGAGATGCTTTTGATTTGGAAAAGGGACGACGTGGGGCTGGTTCACGTGGTGCCTCCCCGCTCTCCTGGCCGCGTTCTGCTCGGAGGGAAGGGACTCGGGGCGGGAGTTATTTTGGACTCGTGGCATGCCCGCCCCAACCTCGGCCAGCCAATCCTTGCCCCACCTGGTGACTTGCGAGAGTGGTTTGGGGAGCCGCAGCCCCCGCAGCCAAGACGTGACTGCAGGGTTCGCGCGGACTTTGCGGAGGGAACAGTGCAGCTGGCCGACTCCGGGACTGGTGCTGACGGGGACTCTTTGTCATTCAACCTGTGGCTGCCGAACATCGACTGCAGCGCCCTCGCGCTCCTGGTCTTGAAGGCGGCCCTGTGGGGAGGAATCTGAAGGATAGCGTTACACTTGGTCAGATGCACTCGTTTTGTTCCAAGTACATCCTTTTTTTCCACGTGCATTTTAAGCATTTCGTGTCTTTGTCACGACTTATTTGGTGTGACAAGCAGTGGCCCAAACTACTTTGTAATTATTTTCGACCAAGAAACAAACGGATTTCTACTTGAGCCGGGTTTCCAGCGTTTGCTTACGAACTAGGCTCCTAGAAAGCAGTAGAATGTTTACAGAGCTACTCTTTACCATAACTAGTTTTGAAATGTTTTTTTTTTTTCAAAAGTTATTCCGGTTTCGAAATAAAATGCGTACACGTCAGTGCCCTGATAAAACAAATGTGGGCTTAGTAACTAGTGGAATGTCGTGATAGGGTGAACTCTGAATTGTGTGAGAGTTTGGAAGAGTATGACTAAGAATTAGGCATTAATAAACAATGTCAATGTCGTTTACCAGAACTGTGAGTGAAATAGAGACTATGTATCTTCAGCTTTTTAATTTGGCATTAAGTAGTACCCATTAGTCCAAGTCTTATGCCCTGGAGTACAACTTTGCCTTCAAATTGCCATAGAAAATATCAGGAATTCATGACATCTAGCCTTTAATATAGGTAATGGGTAAGTATTATTTAAAAGTTTAACATACTTGAGTAATTTAGGGTTTAGATAAATGCTGTTCTTTAATCATATTGCAGTGACTCTTGTTAAATATGCAAGCTAATGGTCTGGAAAGCATTTTGTGCGATTTTTATAGCTGAATAGGTTTAAAGGTTTGGTTGTAAGCTTAACATAATAGGCTATAACATCCCTAAACAGATAAAAAAAAGGATAATAAGGTCATAGGATGAAACCATTTGATAGTGTCTCAATAGTTTACATGTCTTTTTATCTTCTAAATATTAATGCATATAATATTAATCCTGGAAAAGATCTTAATGACCAGCTAGTCAGATTCCCTTATTTTACAGATTAGGAAATTGAAGTTGGAGAAGTTAAGTGACTTAACATCTTAGGTGTGAAAACTTGTTGATGTTTTTGTGGGAATTAATGTGTCTTTTGACTCCCATTTAATCAGATTGGCACTCTTGAGCTTTCTGTAAAATTGTTAATATGGATATAAATTTATACTAAAATAGATATTTTGAGTAACTTTCCCAATTTATGTCCTTCATTCCCATTGTGTTTTCAATCCACTTTATAATGCATCCCTGTATATAGGATTTAGGTCCCTGTAAATGCCTATATGGCCAGTCTGTTTTTGTTGCAGATGAAGACTAGGAAGATGGAACTTGGATGTGAGAATAAGACCAGAGAGTTGTGAATATTTTTGTATTCAGCAATTTGTTATTAGCTATTAGGCACTATGAGAAACTTAGGATTTAGCAATGAACAAGTTCTGGCCCTATCCCTCCTGGAGTTTGTAGTTTAACTGGAGAGCAGATAGGTAACAGTGATTACCACAAGTACTCTTTATAAACATATATTGAGTGTTATGATAGAGGGAGTACAGGTTCCTGTGGAACGAAGTAGTGTATTCTGTACTATGAGAAGATACCCAACCCAGTACAGAAGCAGTCTGGGTACACCTCTCTGAGGAATGCTATTTAACTTTTTAGACTTGAAGGTTAGGAGCTAACTAGGCCGGGAAGTGATGGTGGAGAGCATTCCAGCCATGAATGCTGAAGCTACAGTCAGAATACAGGGTACATTGGAAAAACTGCAAGAATTTACCAAAGCTAAAGCATAAGAGGGAGCAGGGAAATTAGGGAGAGATGGAAGTTGGAGAGGTAGATAATATCAGATAATGGAAGGCCTTATAAGTCATTTTAAAGAATTAGGGAAGGGACTAGGTTAAAAATTTAAGGAAGCACTCTTGCATTGAAGCTAATCAAAGGCGGTTTAGGGTGATTTTTTGTTGTTGTTGTTGTTTTTTAAAGATTTTATTTATTTGACAGAGAGAGACAGCGAGAGAGGGAACACAAGCAGGGGGAGTGGGAGAGGGAGAAGCAGGCTCTCCGCCAAGCAGGGAGCCCGATGTGGGGGCTCGATGCGGGGCTCGATCCCAGGACCCTGGGATCATGACCTGAGCCGAAGGCAGACGCTTAATGACTGAACCACCCAGGCGCCCCAGTTTAAGGGTTTTAAGTGGAGTTGAGGATCATATTTTGCATTTTAGGAACCTCACTCTGCATACAATGTGGGAAACAGGCTGAAGGAAGTCTGTTGGGAGTGTGTGTGTGAGACCACAGTGATGGACAGTAGTGGTAGGAGGGAAGAGGCGGGGAGCACACAGGATTCAGTGGCAGACCAGATGTGGGAAACTGGGGCAGCCAGAGTTAACAGTATCTCCGAGGTCTCTAGCTTGACCAAATATGATTTTGTGGGTTTATCAGATGGTATTTGTCTCCATTTAACCAGTGGGGGCAATTAAGACATTGTGTGACTAGCCCAGGGCTGCTCAGGTTGTAAGTCTGGGAAATAAAACAAATCCATTCCTGTCCTCTTTGTAGTTCTATTGGTGTGATTGATAGTGATTTTTAAAATTTATTCTCCTCTAAACAAACTACTATCGAAAAATTTCAAACGCAATTGAGAGCCAGTGTTTCATCTATACCCTTTTCTACTCCCCCACAACTGCTACTGGATTATTCTGAAGCAAGTCGTATGTACATAATTACTCCGTCTACGAATATTTCAGTATATCTCTAAAAGATATGATTCAAAAAATCATAACCACATACTGTTATCTCACCTGTAAAAATGAACATAACCAAATAACCAGGCAGTATTCAAATTTTCCTCAGTTGGCGTTCTTTTGTTTTTTTTAATTTTTTTTAATTTTTTTTAAAGATTTTATTTATTTATTTGAGACAGAGAGAATGAGAGAGACAGAGAGCACATGAGAGGGGGAGGATCAGAGGGAGGAGCAGGCTCCCTGGAGAGCAGGGAGCCCGATGCGGGACTCGATCCCAGGACTCCAGGATCATGACCTGAGCCGAAGGCAGTCGCTTAACCAACTGAGCCACCCAGGCGCCCATTCTTTTGTTTTTTAAGTGAGCTTTACATCCAATGTGGGGCTTGAGCTCAGGACCCCGAGATCAGGAGTCACATGCTCTATTGACTGAGCCAGCCAGGCGTCGTATCCCTAAGCTTTTTCTTTTTAATTTTTTAAGATCTATATATTTATTTGAGAGAGAGAAAGCACGGTTTGGAGGAACAGAGGGAGAAGTCAGGCAGACTCCATGCTGAGTGCGGACGGAGCCTGAAGTGGGACTCCATCTTATTACCCTGATATGGCGACCTGAGCCAAAACCAAGAGTTGGATGCTCAACCGACTGTGCCACCCAGGCACTACCACCCACCCCCCCAAGTTGCTTTTAAATAATTGGTTTGTTTGATTTGGGATCCAAACACAGTCACATATTACATTTGGTTGATAGATGTTTCAATCTACAGTTTCCCCCTTTCTCATTCCTCATAATTTATTTGCTGAAGCAACCAGGTTATTTTTCCTGAAGTTTCCCCTCATTCTGGATTTTGTTGACTATATCCTTCTGGAATAGTTTTAACATGTTTTAGTTCAACATGTCCCTTGATCCTGTAAGTTGGTAGCTAGGTTGAAGACTTCAAGCATGCTTAGATCAGTTCAGGTTTGATTTCTGAGAGTAGGGACAGTGTGGGGGAGAGGACAAAATATAATTCCTAGGTGATGACGTATATTTCCATCAGGAGGCCTATGTTTGGTTATCACTGACTCTGCTATATTAATGGCATGGTTCCATTTTCTCATTAGTGGTTTGCAAATGGCCTTTAATTCTCTAACATTCCTTTTGGGGTTTTTTTGGGTTTTTTTTTAAGATTTATTTAGAGCACCTGCGTGGCTCAGTCTTTTAAGCGTCTGCCTTCGGCTCAGGTCATGATCCCAAGGTCCTGGCATCGAGTCCCGCATCAGGCTCCCTGCTCAGCGGGGAGCCTGCTTCTCCCTCTGCCTGCCACTCCCCCTGCTTGTGTTCTCTCTCTCTCTAATAAAATCTTTAAGAAAGAAAGATTTTATTTATTTATTTGAGAGAGAGTGAGGGGGAGGAGCAGAGGGAGAGGGAGAAGCAAGCTCCACACTGAGCAGGGTGCCTGATGCGGGACTTGATCCCAGGACAATGGAATCATGACCTGAGCCGAAGGCAGGCGCTTAACAGAGTGAGCCACCCAGGCATCCCTCTCTTAACATTCCTTCTTAACTGATTAACTAGAATACCTCTATAGAGAGAAGTAGGGTTTTTTTTCCCAGTTTATTTTGAGATATAATTGACATCACTATATAAGTTTAAGTTATACAGCATAATGGCTTGACTAGCATATATTTTGAAATGATTGCCACAGTAAGTTTAGTTAGCATCCATCATCAACTCATTAGATAAAGAGCAAAAAAATTTTTTTCCTTCTGAAGAGGACTCAGAATTTACTCTCTTAACCTTCATATATATCATATATCAGTGTTAACTATAGTCATCATGTTGGACCTCACATCGCTGGTACTTATCTTATAATTGGAAGTTTGTACCTTTTGACCACCTTCTTCTAAGTGGTTTTTGAATAGAAAGAGCAAGTTAAAGTTTGTGTGTTTTAATACAATGTCATATATGATTGAGACACTATCTTTTTGAGAAATGTATTTAAATGTTTCAAGGTACATCCTCTTTAAAAGTTTCAAGGTACATCCTCTTTAAAAGCCAGTATTTTGTTAAAATGTTTTTAGCACTTGATATTAACATTTCAAATGGTTTTTTAGTATTTGGAATATTTAGAATTTCTATTCTTACATTGATAGGGTTTCTTTTGGTCTTCTCTGCTCTTTTTTGAAGAGCTTATTTGTTCCCATAGCTTTTGGGGAATTTCTGGTAGAATCATTACCAAATCTAAATCTCAAGCTGTAACCAGAATACAGATTTTAAATTCCTTAAGTACAGATATTGATTACTGTTATCAGTGATCTGCTTTTCTAATTATCTCCTGGGCATTTCAAACTTAAAATGTTGCCTAAGGTTCATTATTTCTGCCTGTTTTCAACTTCCCTTCATTCCCAAACCTTGTCTTTCCTTCTGACTACATTCTTTCAAGTAGTTAGGCTTAAAACCTCTGAGTCAGTCATCTAAACACTTCCCTGATGGGGGCCCCTGCCCTCCCAAATGCAATTATGTGCCAAACGCTTCTCTTCTTCTTTATCTCTTGTGTCCATTCTCTCCCCCCAACCCCACCCCACTTTTCATTTTATCATTACCCCCTAGTTTCGGCTGTTGCCATGATTGTTGCAGTGGTGGCCTTGTACCATCATTGCCATTCCCCTTTTCCAATCTGTTCTGTAATGTGCCACCAGTTCTGATCATGTCATTTCTCTAGTCAAAATCTTCTCATGGCTTTCTAGTGCCTACCAAATTTAGTATTCGTCTGGATAGATTTTAGTCTTCAATATATGACTCCAGGTTACCTTTCTGAGTTGTATGTTATTCTTCCTTTAACTTGCACTGACAAACTGAAATTTTTCTCCATGCTTTTTTCCCTGTAATTTTTTTTTTTCTCTTTTCCTGGTCCTAGGATCCATTTTATAATGGATCTGTACGCCAAGATTCGTATAGTTGAGATGTTTGAGCCCTCATATCCTATAAAGAAGTGATAAAACAATAATAATGATCTTAAGGAAATGGTGATTTCTCTTCTGGGGTCACAGTACACACAACGACAGCACGAGCTCACATCTACCAACAGGGAGACTTGGCTGCAAGGGCTAAGCTCTTGAGGAGTACAACTGACCATTTATGCAGAAGCAGCAGGATCCAGCTCTGTTGGTTGTCCATACAATTCCGTTACTACTCACAGCTCATAATACTGTTGAATCTAATCTGATTTGATTACAATGACTTAGCCTTCATATAAAAGAGAAATTCCTCAAAATGTACAAGCATTGTAAGCTGCATATTTGATCATTTGTTGAAAAATATTTCTTCCCTTTGATTTTGCTCTTACTGTGTAAATCACCGAAGATTATTGAGTGAATGAAAGCTTGATAATGCGCTCTGGTGTGTTAAACTGTTTTGGATAGTAAAGGGGCTTTTTTTTTTTTTAATTAAGTTTTTACTTTAAATCTAATACATTTAACATACAGCGTTATATTAGTTTCAGAAATACAATATAGTGATTGAACAATTCTGTACATTACTCAGTGTTCATCATGGTAAGTGTACTTGTAACAAGGCTTTTTAAAATTGCCTTATATAGTTTTGAGACTCAAAGCTTTTACTTGATTAACTTTCTCTTCTATTCCCCTATCAGGGGTTTTTAACCTGTGATCTGCAGATTGGTCTTCCATGGTGGATGGAATTCAGGGAGTCTCTGAACTTGCTGGAGAAAAAAAAAATTACATCTTTTCATTAACTTCTACATAAAATTTAGATTTATTTCAACTATGAATGTAGGCAACAAACCATAAGTAGTTTTAGCAGTACCTGTGACTTCATCATCAATAGAAATCACATATTTTCATATAATATGGTGGTTGCAGCCATCTTGAAATTGTTTAAATTCATCATTACTTCAAAATTACTGTGGTTATTAGACCTGCTACTAGATCTTATCTGATTTGTTATTTTTAAAAGCACATATCAATTAAAAAGCACATACCAATTAAAAATATATTTTGACAATTATGTTTGTATTTTATGCATTTAAAAACATCATTCTGACAAGAATAATGACAGGTTTTACCAAACTGTCAAAGGAATCTGTGGCACCAAAGAGGCTAAGAACTTCTGCTCCTAACTCCTCCTAACTCTTACATGTCTGTTCTGATATAAAATGGTTAGCCAGAAGCTGTGATGAAATATAGCATACAAATCATGGTGTCACAGATTTATGAAAATTATTTGGCCATTGACTTTTGTGTACTAAGTCATAAATTTTGTCCTCACAAATGATAGGGAACAAAATGCTTGTGTGTATTTTCTAAGGTCTAGTGAGATGATTTCTATAAAATTGAGCAGAATAATTTTCCTTTGTATTCAAGAAGTATAGGTTTATATAACTTAAAATTACATTTCTAAAATTCTGTGTTTCTTTTTTATTTATTTTTATTTATTTATTTATTTTTTAAAAAGATTTTATTTATTTATTTGACAGAGAGAGAGAGACAATGAGAGAGGGAACACAAGCAGGGGGAGTGGGAGGAGAAGCAAGCTTCCCACTGAGTAGGGAGCCCGATGTGGGGCTTGATCCCAGGACGCTGGGATCATGAGATCATGACCTGAGCTGAAGGCAGACACCCAACGACTGAGCCACCCAGGCGCCCCTGTGTTTCTTTTTTAATTTAAAAAAAAATTTTTTTTTTTTTTAGCAGTGACCCACCTTATTTATTTTCACATAAATCATGTCTTGGCGGGCATTTTCAGAGTCGGAGACGAGCTTGCCACAGTTTGTCTTTTTTTTTTATTATTGTTATGTTAATCCCCATACATTACATCATTAGTTTTAGATGTAGTGTTCCATGAATCATTGTTTGTGCATAACACCCAGTGCTCCATGCAGAACGTGCCCTCCTCAATACCCATCACCAGGCTAACCCATCCTCCCACCCTCCCCTCCCCTCTAGAACCCTCAGTTTGTTTTTCAGAGTCCATTATCTCTCATGGTTCGTCTACCCCTCCGATTTCCCCCCCTAAAAAAAATTTTTTTAAGTAAGCTCTACACCCAACATGGGGCTTGAACTCACAACTCCAAGACCAAGAGTTGCGCGGTCCACTGACTGAGCTAGCCATGTGCCCCCAAAATTCTCTTAAATGCCATAAGTTAAATGGAATAGGGGGTGTCTTTATTGACTTGGGGGACTTTCTTGCCCTCTTTTGGATATATCAGCAAAAGTGCTTCAAATCTTATCTTCACAAGTTTACTCTATTAGATGCAGGCTTTTATTTTGCTCAGCTAAGTGAATCCTTAATGGGGTCAGTGGAATTCAGGTTTGAAATACCACCTCTGGAGATTAGAAATACACATCCTTGGGGTGCCTGGCTGGCTTTTTCAGAAGAGTGTGCGAGTCTTGATCATGTGTGAATTTGAGCCCCATGTTGGGTGTAGAGATTACTTAAATAAAAATGAAAGAGGGGCGCCTGGGTGGCTCAGTCGTTCAGCGTTTGCCTTCGGCTCAGGTCATGATCCCAGGGTCCTGGGATCGAGCCCCACATCGGGCTCCCTGCTCAGCGGGAAGCCTGCTTCTCCCTCTTCCTCTCCCTCTCCCCCCTGCTTGTGTTCCCTCTCTCGCTGTGTCTCTCTCTGTCAAATAAATAAATAAAATCTTTAAAAAAAGACATCTTTTTTTTTTAAAAGATTTTATTTATTTACTTTGAGAGAGAGGGAGTGTGAGAGAGAGAGAGCATGAGGGGAGGGGCAGAGGGAGAGGGAGAAGCAGGCTCCCCGCTGAGCAGGGAGCCTGACAAGGGACTCGATCCCAAGACCCTGGGATCATAACCTGAGCCAAAGGCAGACACTTAACCGACTGAGTCCCCCAGGTGCACAAGACACATCCTTTCTATTGTGATTGTGTAATGATGTTGTTTGTATTTACTCTGTCACCTAGAATACTACTTGATGGAGTTAGTAGAGGGAAAACGAATGGTTTAACAATTACTGTAGTTTCCAGGAAAATAAAACACTCATTTGAAATTGTGTATTTCTAATGAAGGAACTGATAATTATCTTAAAAGACAATACAGTATTGTCAGCAATTAAGAAGGCTATTTAAGTTTTTTTTGTTTTTTTTTTTAAGATTTTATTTATTTGTCAGACAGAGAGAGAGAGACAAGCAGGGGAAGTGGCAGGCAGAGGGAGAAGCAGGCTCCCCGCTGAGCAGGGAGCCCAGTGTGGGACTCGATCCCAGGACCCTGGCATCATGACCTGAGCTGAAGGCAGATACTTAACCAACTGAGCCACCCAGGCATCCCATATTTAAGTTTAACTGTAGTATATTTTGAGGTAATAATGCTGACTTCTTTTTGCTACATCTTTAGTGTCTATGAACATCTTCTAAAAAAGTTTTGCATGTTCATAATAGACAAACTATGGAAAGAGCCCAGATGTCCATCGACAGATGAATGGATAAAGAAGATGTGGTATATATATACACAATGGAATATTATTCAGCCATCAAAAAATAAAACAAGATGAAATCAGAGAGGGAGATAAACCATAAGAAACTCTTAACCATAGGAAACAAACTCAGGGTTGTTGGAGGGGAAGGGGGAATGGGTTAACAGGGTGATGGGCATTAAGGAGGGTATGTGATGTAATGAGCACTAGATGTTATATAAGACTGATGAATCACTGAACTCTGTCTATGAAACTGATAATACACTATATGTTAATTGAATTTAAATAAAATAAAATTTTAAAAACTTTGCAAGTATACATTTGAGAATGGTAGGTAATGATTTAATGCCAGACAAACAGTACTCAATTTTAATACTCTTCTGTGGTTTGTTTGTTAACTGATGAAACAAACAAGAAAACAAAACAACTTATTTTTTTGAGATAATGAGGGTCAAAGGTAGCATAATAATGAAGTTCAGACTCATTCAAGGGATGTTTATTAAAGAATTACCATGTGTACAAGAAGTTACTAGAAAGGGATGAAAGAATATATATTTTAAAATATGGTTTGAGAACATTCAGAATGAGAATAAAATTTGAAATGAAATGTTAGTATATTACTACATTGTCTCTAGTCCTGAAAACTTAAGATATGTTTACGTGACAGTAAGTATAGTGTTAATTATTTCTGTTAGTGAATAGTTAAACTCAGTCTTTTGCAAGAAAAAGAAAAGGTTTCTTTGTTATCTTTCAATGAATTGTAATCCACTTATGCTCCCCATTAGGGTTCAGAATACTGGAAGTGAAGTAGATTCTAGCAGAAATACCACCTACTATATTCAAATACTCATGTCTATTCAAAGTAATAGAAATGACACAACCCTAACAACACATCTGTTTGTAATTTTAATCTAACCAGTACATTTTTTTAGATTCTGGAACAAGACAGGTCTTACATTAATAAATTAAAATGGCCCACTTAGATCTTTTTTTTTTTTTTTTTAAAGATTTTATTTATTTGACAGAGAGAGACACAGCGAGAGAGGGAACACAAGCAGGGGGAGTGGGAGAGGGAGAAGCAGGCTTCCCGCCAAGCAGGAAGCCTGATGTGGGGCTCGATCCCAGGACTCTGGGATCATGACCTGAGCCGAAGGCAGACGCTTAACGACTGAGCCACCCAGCCGCCCCTGGCCCACTTAGATCTTGATTTGGTGAATGTATTTTCAGATTGCTGAAGAAAAACAGAACATACACAGGTATTCCAGAATATAACCTGGAATTCTGCCAAGCAGAAGCTGCCATTGAAGGATAAAGCCTCCCAACTTCCCCTTCTTCGCTACTACTCACATTCTTTATTTTATAAGATGTGAAATGGGTTTATATTTGGAAACTCTTGCCCAAGCAAGAAATAAATTAGCATGTGAAAGGGAACAGGACTTGGCCTAAACATGGACAATAGCCAATTTTTCAGTCTGTGAGAAGCAGGCAAAAATGAAGCATTACAGAAGGCACGATCTGCTGGTGTAGTAATAACTCAGAAAGTGAGACTGATTAGATTAAGTTCAATGTGCCAAAAGTTGTCTTCAGTGATTTTTTTTCTTTATTTGAAAACAAGGGGTGCCTGGGTGGCTCAGGCAGTTAAGTGTCCAACTCCTGATTTTGGCTTAGGTCATGATTTCAGGGTCGTGAGATCAAGCCCCAAGTCAGGCTCAGTACTGGGGTGGAGCCTGTTTAAAATTTCTGTCTCCCTCTCCCTCCTGCTCTCATGCCCACTCTCTTTCTAAAAAAAATAAATAAATACAAAATAGCAAATAAAAACAAACTTTTCTGTTTCTTTGACTATATAGGGCACTAGATCCAGAAAGCATAACATCGTATCACTGGAGGGCTTTTCCTGGTTGCATATTTTTCTCTGCTTCTCTAAAACTGGGGAAATCAGATTCCTTGAAGTTCATCTAATGCTAACTCTTGGAGGTGGGAGGAGGTTAAATTTTTTTTTTTTTAAAGATTTTATTTATTCATGAGAGACAGAGATAGAGAGGCAGAGGCAGAGGGAGAAGCAGGCTCCCCAAGGAGCAGGGAGCCTGATGCGGAACTCGATTCCAGGACCCCGGGATCATGACCTGAGCCGAAGGCAGATGCCTAACCATCTGAGCCACCCAGGTGCCCAGGAGGTTAAATTTTTCAAAAGTAGTAAGAATAGTCTCTGTCCTTAATTCATGATCTAAAAGTACACACCTAGGGCACCTGGGTGGCTCAGTTGGTTAAGCGACTGCCTTCGGCTCAGGTCATGATCCCGGAGTCCCTGGATCGAGTCCCACATCGGGCTCCCTGCTCAGCAGGGAGTCTGTCTGCTTCTCCCTCTGACCCTCCCCCCTCTCATGTGCTCTCTCTCTCATTCTCTCTCACACAAATAAATAAATAAAATCTTAAAAAAAAAAAATATATATATATATAAAAGTACACACCTAAACTAATTAGGGAAATAGTTACTTTTTTTTTTCTTTAAAGATTTTTATTTATTTATTTGACAGAGAGAGACACACTGAGAGAGGGAACACAAGCAGGGGGAGTGGGAGAGAGAGAAGCAGGCTCCCTGGGAGCCCGATGCGGGGCTCGATCCCAGGACCCTGGGATCATGACCTGAGCCGAAGGCAGACTCTTAACGACTGAGCCACCCAGGGGCCCCAGGAAATAGTTACTTATAAAAGAAAGAAGTAGACATACAGTTTAGTATCTTAGAGTTTTCAGAACACTACCTAAGAAGCACTAAGATGTCATGGAGGAAATTAGCTCCATGTGGCATGATGTATTCAGAAAAACAAAGATTTTGGTGGGCTAGAGTAGATTTTTAGTATTAGATAAAATTAGAATTATGGAAATTATCAGTAAATGAAAATTTCATTTTTATAAATTACTAAATGCTTTTATCACATCAATATGTGGATTTGGAATAAAACTATACTATCTTTTTGCCTTTGTTTCTGATACGGTCTTTAAGACTAAGGTCTCCTAAAGCAGTGGTGCCTCTTGAATTATCCTTTTCTTCCTAGGGAATCATGCAGTTGACTTTCTCTTCCCTTTGCTCACTCACAACTGAGATTTTTTTTTTTTTAAAGATTTTATTTATTTATTTGAGACAGAGCGAGAGAGCACAAGCAAGGGGAGCGGTAGAGGGAAGGGGGAGAAGCAGGCCCCCCCCGCCAGGCAGGGAGCCCAGTGTGGGGCTCCATCACAGGACCTTGGGATCATGACCTGGGCCGAACGAAGGCAGACGCTTAACAGGCTGAGCCACCAAGGTGCCCCTCACAACTGAGATTAACTGAAGTGTGATTCCATCATGAATTCTAAATACATACTTCAAAAGTCCCTTACTTTTCCCTCCTCTACTTCCAACTCTTCCATAGTAGCATTACCAGAATATCTCTTCTTTTTCCCTGTTCTTCTTTCCTCTCTGGTTTATGAGATAAAAAAGCTTCAATCTTTGCTAATGAGTGTGATAAAGTGCTAATGATACAACAGTATGAAGGAAAAGGAAACTTGTAAGTATACATTTTAATTGTGACTGATACAATAAAGAATTGGTTCTATGAACTATGCTTAAAGCTTTGAAATATCCAAAGAAGTTTTTTTCTAATTTCTGGACATCCTCATCTGCCTCCTTATCCCTGCAAATAAGCCCCACTATTAAAGAGAACTAAACTAACTTGATTTCATGGGTTTTGTCTTAGTTTATTATACTGTTATTTTCTAATGTATATTAAAACATACATTAATTTCTTTGTGGCGTGACTTTGAGGGGTAGCCTAGGTAGCTAACCATAGTGAAGTGGGAAAGTGCTCTGAAGTTAAGGGCTTGCAGTAAAAAGTAAAAATGAATTTACCACTTCATTTGAGTAGGTGTCCAACTTTGGCCCAGGAATCTTAATTCTGAGCCCTGAGTAACCCACAGACCTGTAATATTGAAGAGTTACCTGTTTTTTAACTCATCTAATGTTAAATAATCCGTGAACTTTAAATGTAGAAAAAAATGAAGATGTCAGGTATTGTCTGTCTTAAACCTTACCATAAAGTAGAAAGCCACTATTCAGAAATAATACTATAGATCTGGACACATCCTGAAAAATATTTCTGATACTAAATGGAAAAAGCAGGCTATAAAGCAGCATGAAATATAACCCAATGTTTATATTACATATATGCTTATGTATCACTATCCTAGAAGTTTAAGAGAATCTTCATCAAAATGTGAATAAGTGATAGGAGGATGGTAAATGACAGGCAAGAATCATCTTTTAAAGATTTATTTATTTGAGAGAGAGAGAGCATACAATTGGGTGGGTGGGGGAGTAGGAGGGAGGGGGAGAGAGAGAAAATCCTCAAGCAGACTCCCTACTGAGTGCAAAGCCCGATGTGGGGCTTGATCCCTGAGATCATGACCTGAGCTGAAACCAAGAGTCAGGTGCTTAACAGACTGAGCCACCCAGGTGCCCCTGGGCAGACTTTATTTTCTATTTATATAGGTATATCCTCTAATTTCTCTATAATGAGTATGTATAACTTGTCATCTTTTATTACTTTGCTACTTTGTGTTTTTTTATTATAAGGTAATATGTTTATTATATATATATTATATATATATAATTATAAAGTAATGTTGGAACAAATCAAACAACACAGTATATGGAAAGAGGATTATTATCTACCCCTCACAACCTCCAACCAGTATAAAGTTTCAGATATGTTACCTTTTTTTTTTTTTCTTTCTTCCCTAGAATCTAAACTCCATGAGGGCAGGGACCATGTCTGTTTAGTTTACTACTTTCGCTCCAAGCACTCAAATTTTATAAAATGAATGGCAAAAAAGTTTGGTGTATAACCTGATATAATTTTTTTAAATGATTATATAGTCCTATTATGTTTAAGTTTAAAAATCTGAATTGCAAAAACATTCATGAAATTTAGGATATTGATAATTGATCCTCTTTAGAATCATAACACTAAAATCCTGCTTTTGTATGAATCTTTATTAACAAGGTATGCCCCTTCACTGGCACGAATAGAAACTAACCCTTGTTCTTTGGGATTGTAGTGTTTATAAAGAAAGTTACACCACAGTTTGTGCTTGGGTAGTAGAAAGGAAGGGTGAAATACCCAAGGAATGCAGTATGGCTCTTAGGAAGTTGTTAAATACAAGAATAAAGAATTAATCTGCTACTATAAGACTATTACTGGGGGCACCTGGGTGGCTCAGTCTTTTAAGCAGCTGACTGTTGGTTTTGGCTCAGGTCATGGTCTCAGGATCCTGAGATCGAGCCCTGCATCAGGCTCTGCAGGGGTCTGCTTGAGATTATCTGCCTCTCCCTCTCCCTTTACCCCCTCCCTTGGCTCGCACGCCCTCTTTCTCTCTAAAATAAGTATTTTTTTAAAAAAGACTTCAAGGGCGCCTGGGTGGCTCAGACGGTTAAGCGTCTGCCTTCGGCTCAGGTCATGATCCCAGGGTCCTGGGATCGAGTCCTGCATCGGGCTCCCTGCTCCTTGGGAGCCTGCTTCTCCCTCTGCTTCTCTCTCTCTCTTTTTCTGTCTCTCATGAATAAATAAATATATAAAATCTTAAAAAAATAAATAAATAAAAAATAAATAAAAAAGACTTCAAGTTTTTATTATAGTTCTAGTAGTTAACATACAGTGTTTTATTAGTTTACCTCTTTATCCGTTCATCAGTCGATGGACACTTGGGTTGCTTCCATATCTTGGCTATTATAAATAATGCTGCAATAAACATAGGGGTGTATGTATCCCTTTGAATTAGTGTTCTTGTATTTTTTGGGTAAATACCCAGAAGTACGATTGCTGGATTGTGAGTTAGTTCTATTTTTAACTTTTTGAGGAACCTCCATACTATTTTCCACAGTGGCTGCACCAGTTTGCATTCCCACCAACAGTGCATGAGGGCCCCTTTTTCTCCACATCCTCACCAACACCTTTTGTTTCTTAAGTTACTGATTTTAGCCATTTTGAGAAGTGTGAGGTGATACCTCGTTGTAGTTTTAATTTACATTTCCCTGATTATGAGTGATGTTGAGCATCATCTCATGTGTCTGTTGGCCATCTATAGGTCTTCCTTGAGGAAATGTCTGTTCATGCCTTCTGCCTATTTTTAATTGGATTATTATTATTTTTGGGGTGTTGAGTTTTATAAGTTCTTTATAGATTTTGAATACTAACCCTTTATTGGATATGTCATTTGCAAATATCTTCTCCCATTCTTTAGGTTGTCTTTCCGTTTTGTTGATTGTTTCTTTTCACTGCACAGAAGCTTTTTATTTTGATGTAGTCCCGATAGTTTATTTTTGCTTTTGTTTCCCTTACGTCAGGAGACATACCTGGAAAGAAGTTGTTATGGCCAATGTGAAAGAAGTTACTGCCGTTTTTGTCTCCTAGGATTTTTATGGTTTCAGGTCTCACATTTAGATCTTTAATCCATTTTGAATTTACTTTTGTGTATATTGTAAAAAGTGTCCAGTTTCATTCGTTTGCATGTAGCTATCCAGTTTTCCCAACACCATTTGTTGAAGAGACTATATTTTTGCCATTGGATATTCTTTGTTGAAGATTAATTGACCATATAATTGTGGGTTTATTTCTGGATTTTCTATTCTGTTCCATTGATCTGTGTTTCTATTTTTGTGCCAATACCATTAATGTTTTGATTACTACAGCTTTGTGATTTAACTTGAAATCTGGAATTTTGATCCCTTTAGTTTTTCTTTTCTTTTTCACGATTGCTTTGGCTATTTCTGGTTCCATACAAACTGTAGGATTGCTTGTTCTACTTCTGTGAAAAATGCTGTTGGTATTTTGATAGGGATTGCATTAAATGTGTGGATTGCTTTGGGTAGCATAGACATTTTAACAGTATTTGTTCTTCCAATCCATGAGCATGGAATGTCTTTTCATTTCTTTGTGTTATAAGACTATTACTTTTCATCCTGGATGGTATTTAATAGCTAATGAGCGTCACTTTTTTCTTCTTGAAGTAGTAATTCACTAGGAGCAATGTTAAACTGAAGATTTATTGTTCTTCATACTATGTCCCCTTAGAAGTCTACTTACTCGGGGCGCCTGGGTGGCTCAGTTGGTTGGGCGACTGCCTTCGGCTCGGGTCATGATCCTGTAGTCCCGGGATCGGGTCCCGCATCAGGCTCCCTGCTCGGCAGGGAGTCTGCTTCTCCCTCTGACCCTCTTCCCTCTCGTGCTCTCTGTCTCTCATTCTCTCTCTCTCTCAAATAAATAAATAAAATCTTTAAAAAAAACAAAAAAACAAAAAAACTTTAAATCCTCTATTTTTCAATTTTTTTAAGATTTTATTTTTATTAATTAAAAAATTTTAAAATAAGATTTTATTTAATTTAATAAGATTTTATTTAATTTTATTAATAAATAAATATTTATTTTTATTTTGAGAGCAAGCAGGAGGAGGGGCAGAGGAAGAGAGAGAGAATCTCCTGCAGACTCCACACTGAGGCAGAGCCTGATGCAGAGCTTGATCTCATGATTCTGATATCATGACCTGAGCCAAAATCAAGAATCCAACACCCAGCTGACTGGGCCACCCAGGCGCTCCTAATCCTCTTTTTTAAAACAACTACAAGAGATTAGGTTTGACATTTAAAAATTTGGGTTGTTATAGCAACATCATAGGGCTGTTATTAGAGCATTAAACAAAGTCAAGATAAATTAATTGGAAGTCTGCATCAGTGTAGTCCCAGTCAAGCAGAAATAAACAAAAATTGATTTTTCACTTACTATTAAGTCTTGGGCATTCTGTAGTTTCTTATGGAATTTATTTTTTTACTTTTCATTTTTTTAAGTAGACTCCATGCCCGGTGTGGAGCCCAACGTGGGGCTTGAACTCACAACGCTGAGGTCAAGACCTGAGGGGAGAATGAAGAGTCACATGTTTAGGGGCCCCTAGGTGGCTCAGTTGTTAAGTGTTCACTCTTGATTTCAGCTTAGATCATGATCTCAGGATTGTTAGATTGAGCCCCATGTAGGGCTCAGCGGAGAATCTGCTTGAGATTCTCTCTCCCTCTGCCCCTTCTCCTGGCCACGCACCTCTCCCTCTCCCTCCCTCTCTAAAAAAAATAAATCTTAAAAAAAAAAAAAAAGAGTCCTATGTTTAACTGATTGAGCCACCCAGGTGCCCCTCTTAGGGAATTTGTAGTTGAAGTTGCAAATAGCCAAAATTTCCCCATGTTTGTCATTCATTGAATAGCTTGCCTGGCTTTGTTGATGGTACAGCAAAAGTAGCTCTAATACTATAATAGTGATATATTGATCTAAAAGGTGGTATATAGGGCGCCTGGGTGGCTCAGTTGGTTAAGCGACTGCCTTCGGCTCAGGTCATGATCCTGGAGTCCCGGGATCGAGTCCCGCATCGGGCTCCCTGCTCGGCAGGGAGCCTGCTTCTGCCTCTGACCCTCTCCCCTCTCATGTGCTCTCTCTCTCTCATTCTCTCTGTCTCAAATAAATAAATAAAATCTTTAAAAAAAAAAAAAAAGGTGATATATATTAATTGCCAGGAAGCCTTGTAGGAAAACTTAAACCCATTTCATGAAATAAGCCAGGAATATTTATAATGCCTGTCATTTGGTGGTGGCACTAAATTCTGTTCTCTGGAAGCCTTTCTCAATACTGGGTCTTATGTTCACATGTCTCTGTGTTATTGATAAATTTGTATTACTTCCTTTTCAAAAAATTTTAGCCTTGAGGTTTTGCTCCGCTGAGCAAAAGGTAGTTGACTAGTGTTTAAGGAAGATCCATAGAAAGTTGTCATTCATCACATAGAAAAGTGTTATGCTTGAATCTGTACATAAGACTGCAGTGGACAGAGAGGTGGCAGGAGGGCTGGAAATTAAGGGTATTGACTGTTTATGTTTGAGAAACCCTTGTCCCTTGATTTCTGACACACCCCTCAGTCTTATTTTAGGTGGTGAAAGGCCCTTAGTTCAAACAAACACCCTTCATTTCATCACATACCCTTTGGCACCTGATACATTTACTTGAAACAGCAGTTCTTTTCTAGATCACAGTAGAAATGAGGACAGTTACAAATGTTAGGTTTCATCTGTTTCATGGTGCTCTGGGTCCTGACAGGTATATATTGTGAGCTTTCTGTTGGGAAAACTTTGAACAAATTCCTGGTTTGGGTAGAAAATACTCTCCAAGAATACATATGGTATTTGGGACAACAAAAAGAAATGTGAAGAGGGGGCGCCTGGGTGGCACATTTGGTTGAGTGTCTGACTCTTGGTTTCTGCCCAGGTGATGAACTCAGGGTCATGAGATCAAGCCCACCTCGGCCATCAGCTCTGCACTCAGCACCGAGTGTGCTTAAGACTCTCTCTTTCCCTGTCCATCTCCCCTTCCTCCCACCCACGCACATGTGCACACGTGCTCGCTCTCTCCCTCTCTCAAATAAATCCTTAAAAAAAAAAAGTGACGAGGATGACAGGGAATGCCTAATAAGCCAAAGAACTCTTAAAGGAAAGGAAATTATTATTTTGTTTTATAATAGAATTACTACATTTTTTTCCTTTTCAACTGACTGAATAAAAAGAGCAAAGATTTGACATCCTTATTCAAAGTTATTGTAATATGTGAGAGGTTATATATTTACAATTTTATCAAAGTATAAAATACATATATATAGTTCAAATAGATGTGACTTAACAATGAAAAATAGTCCATTCTGCATCATCTCCTACCACTCTTTCCTGTATACATGTACATCAGCTTTTTTCTGTAATTAATACATTCAAGTTATACATCATTATTTACTAAAGCACTTATAAAATACCGCCTAGCCCACAGAGATTCTGAATGCACCAAGATGATATACCATCTGAATAAGCCAAAAACCAATAGATATCAATTTAGTTACTTTTGCAATCAAGTAGAGTTAATGATTTGAAACAACAGCCATTCTCAAAGTGTGGTTTATGAGCCCCTCAAGGACCTCAAGATTCAGGGTTGGAATCCTTAGATTGCACATTGTAACTAATCATTAAGAGATGATAGGGGCACCTGGGTGGCTCAGTTGGTTAAGCGCCTGCCTTTGGCTCAGGTCATGATCCCAGGGTCCTGGGGTCAAACCCCACATCGGGCTCCTGGCTCAGCGGGGAGCCTCCTTCTCCCTCTCCCTCTGCTGCTCCTCCTGCCTGTGCTCTCTCACTCTTTCTGTTAAATAAATAAATATCTTTAAAAAAAGATGATAGGTAACAGTTTATCAAATTTTGGTGTAGTATCAAGGTAAAATATCCATAATTATCTGAAAAGACTATTAAAATACTCCCTTGTACAACTATGTATCTGCTTAAGGTTGCTTTAGACCAAAAACTTTGAGATCTGTTATATTAAAAAAAGAAATCTATTTTATATCTATGGGTAGGATAGTCTGACCATGTAAATAGTAAAAAATCTAGAAATTATTAGTAATTAAAATATTGATATTTTTAGAGATTATAAATATGAGCTAAATATAAGTAAGATCTAGTTAGTTTTCATATATTATGAAGGACAAACCCAAAATCTTTCTTTAAGATTAACAATTAGCAAATTGTTAATTTCTCTTCAAGAATAGTGTATTTAACTCTTTATAACGCTGGTCAGATTTGCCCTCAATGGTAAGGGAGATACAAACATTTGGAAGTTTGCAGAGCCAGGTTTATATTTTTCTAGGTTCTTTATATTGAGTTTGATCAAAACCATGCATTTCATAACTGCTGAGTATTTGGCTAGTTAACAATGGTATAGTTATATTTCTCCTTTCACTAGTGATTTATGTTTTTTTAATGTTTTGTTCACAGTCTTTTGTTTCTTTCTGTTCTGTTTCAAGTGGAAAAGAACGTAAAAGAAGGTGAGGTTTCCTAGACCTTGAATCTTGGGATTTACCTTGACGCAGGTAGTTCTGTAAACCATGAAACTTGACTAGGCCGGTAGTAAAGAGTAGTAGCTTAGCCACATTAACAGCAGTAGCTTCAGTAAATCAGCCTTTTGGGTTTTCCATGTGAATGTTTCCATGTGAATTTGAAACCTAAAACTAGTCTGCACTTAGTAACAAATTCTTTTAAGGTTATTGATTTTAGATACTTTCTGCCTCTTTTAAGTTCACAAACTGGCCATTGTCATTTTAGGAAATGACAGTGGCTTTGTTTTAAATGTTGGTGGAGAAAGTGTAGGGAACATGATGAGTAGGAGTGGAGGCAGAGCATGGGGGGTATGTAGCACAACTTCATCTTTCCAGATTAGTTTACTTGCACAATTCCTGAGAGTCACGAGAAAAGGAAAAAAGGTCAGAAGGTGCTTAGAGGAGAAATTAGGTGATTCTTGCACCATGGTCATTGTGAAGAAGTTAAAGTTGTTTCCCATTGTCATTTACAAGGCAAACTGATGATGAACTTTCTCATCACTATATCACTTTTTTTTAATCTCCCCATCACTTTCAGGGAACTGCAAGAGAGTCATCAAATAATAACTAAGCTAATAGAAAAGCTACTGTGCACACTGTAAGGATTAAAATCTTAAACTTTAATCCCTTTTAGCCTCTGGACTTGAGTACTCCTTCTCAACGGGGCTCTGAATACTGTGTGAGGGAGCCTGTTCTCATAATTTACTTGTTGTATGAACCCTTTTGTTAATAGCTGAGATGTGGTCAGTTTAAAAGGAAATAATATAGGGGCGCCTGGGTGGCTCAGTCGTTGGGCGTCTGCCTTCGGCTCGGGTCATGATCCCGGGGTCCTGGGATCGAGCCCCGCGTCGGGCTCCCTGCTCGGCGGGCAGCCTGCTTCTCCCTCTCCCACTCCCCCTTCTTGTGTTCCCTCTCTCGCTGTGTCTCTCTCTGTCAAATAAATAAACAAAAATATAAAAAAATAAAAAATAAAAAAAATAAAAATAATAAAAGGAAATAATATATTTAGATAATGATAATACACATTTTTTTTTTACTGTGTACCATCAGAATTTTTTAAGTTAATAAGGAGAGCCACTTGTCAAGATGGTAGCAGAATTGTGTTGAATCCATGTTTTTTTGAAGTGTTGCTTTCTTTCTTTCTTTTTTTTTTTTTTTAAGATTTTATTTATTTGAGAGAGAGAATGAGAGAGAGAGAGCACATGAGAGGGGGGAGGGTCAGAGGGAGAAGCAGACCCCCTGCTGAGCAAGGAGCCCGATATGGGACTCGATTCCGGAACTCCAGGATCATGACCTGAGCTGAAGGCAGTCGCTTAACCAACTGAGCCACCCAGGCGCCCCGAAGTGTTGCTTTCAAAATTTGTATTCTCTTATACTTCTTGCTTCCTTCTGAATCTTTTTAAAGCTTCTTGAAATTTTAAATCTGATTTTAACACTGTGGAATAAGGTATTACTAACTTGATGAGGCAAGTCTTAGTGACTAAAGATTGTAACTGCTTTAACTAACAGGGACAAATCATAGCTGGCAGCTAAGCTCAAAGTTTAATCACGTCCAGCACGTATTAGCTGTTCGAGTCAGAGCTTGATGCATTAAATAGCTCTGCCGTCTGTGTGGATATCTCTCTATGTGTGTAAACAATCTGGGGCGAATTAATCTTTTTACTGTTCTTTGAAAAATTTCAAGTGCTTTTCTCTTTTTTCATACTTAGATGAAGGAAAAACTCGTAAAAGTAATGCCTGGAGCAGTTCTGTTTAACATAATTTTAGAATTGAGACTGTTTCTTTTAGCAGAACAAAGCAGTTACATAGCTTTTTATATTTATTCCGTTAGAAATTTTAGGAAGCTTCAGCTTGTAAATATCTTTATCCCTCCTGAATCATAGGTAGGTAAAATACCCTAGGACAAAGAACTTTAATCTTTAAACTGGGTTATATTTTTAAGGGAATTATTCTTCAGGTTTTCAGATTCAAATGTACTCTGAACTAAAAATCATCTCTCCTGAAAATGGATGCCTGAGGTCTTCTTTCTTTTCCAATTTGTTCCTTCCTTTTTCAGTTTGTTTTCTCCAAGAGCCCTTAACCCCTTTATGAAAGAAAGGTATATCTCTCGCTTATCCTAATTCTGACTATGGTTCATTGCCCCCATACTCAAAATCTCTGAGGCCCCCCAAACAAGAGAAAATTGCAGAATGCGTTGTCCCACAGTGTCCCATGACAGAAATCCAAAGAGGGGTTAGGTGAGAAATATTGGGGGAGGCAGGACTTTATTCCTTCTGGACAACAAACTCCTTCTTTCTCTGTTTTCTAAGTTAGAATTAGATTTAAAAAGTGGGATAGTTACCACAAGGATGGTGTCAATACATTTATTTCAATTAAAATGAGGTATGACTTTGTTTGACAGAAATCCGGCCGATTAGACTGTATGGTATTTTCTATAAATTGGGCTAAATTGTTAGCACCAAAGTTTTGACAAATATATTTAAAGCACGTAGAATACAACATATAATATGCCAGAAATTCTATTCTATGTAACTATTAAGCTTAATAACATTTTAAATGTAAAATTAATGTACAAGACAGTAAATATATTTTTTTTGTCTATACAAAACCCTGCACATGGAAGTTATAGCAGCTTTATCCATAATTGCCAAAACTTGGAAACAACCAAGATTCTTTCAGTAGGTGAACAGATAAATAAACTGTAGTACATGTAGACAGTGGAATGTTATTATATAGCACTAAAAAGAAATATGCTATGAAGCCATGAAAAGACCTAGAGGAAACTTAAATGCATATTACTAAGTGAAAGAAGCCAATTTGAAAAGGCTGTATACTGTATGATTCCATCCCTCTGGCATTATGGAAAAGGCAAAACTATGAAGACAGTAAAAAGATCAGTGGTTGCTAGGGGTTAAAGAGGAGGAAGGGATGAATATTGGGAGCACAAAGGATTTTTAGAGCCATGAAACTACTTATTATGATACTATAATGGTGGATACACATCATTATAAATTTGTCTACACATAGAATGTGTAATACCAAGAGTAAACCTTAAGGCAAACTATGGAGTCGGGTAATGATGTGTCACATAATAATGTACATACTGACTAAAACAAGACCAGAGTTCCAAGGAAAAGAATATTATTTTAGGATGTTGTCAACATCCTAAAGAGAACAAGCTAGGGATCCTCGGATAGGCCAAGTGCCTGAAATCAGGATAAGCCAGCAATTCTGGCTGTGCAAAGTATTCTTTGACAGTGGAGAATTATGCTTCAGGAGATTAGGACCTATCTGCAACTCTAGTGAGGTTGTGACTCTCAGAAATGTCTCCTCATACTGTCTAAACTTCTTCTGTAAAGGAAATGGATGGTATGTTCTCTGTTTCCCTGGGCACTTCACCTTTTCATCAGCCATGTTTGTCTGTTCCACCAATGAACAAGAATAGGTTGAGAATTATATTGTGACACAATTTCACCCATCCTAACAAGTTAGTGAAAGGAAACTCCTGATAGGAACAAATTTATAATTGTTGTGGTGGCCTCCAATCTATATCAGATTACATCCATCTTGGCTAGTACTTCCTTTTGGGAAGTTCCAGTACCAGGAGGATTTGGAGGAGATGCCCTTGCCTAACATTCTTGAACCACTTCTCCCAGACACTTCTGAAGGAGCACTACCAAGTATGCCTACGGGATCAGTGCTGCTCTATTGTGTATTGCCAGTCCATGATGAGATAAGTACAAACATTAATGGTAAGCATTTAGAAACTTTTATAGCAATTTTTTTTCATTTTTGTGTATACCCATTTTGTATATGTTTGTATATAATAGTATCAATATATACTCTTTATAAAGACCCTGGTATACACATACATAGTTTTACATGATTTAAAATTTTACATAAAACATACTGTGTATGTCTAAGGTGTATTTTGGAAATGAGGTTTAGCATCCATTACACATCCTCTTTTCTAGTGTACATTAATATGTTGCAGACTTTAAAGCTAAACTTCCAGTTCTCAGGCTTCCTTGCAACTATATTCCTGAATTTGATTTAAATTCTGCCAGTCACATGTTTTCATATGACATTTTTTTAAGATTTATTTAATCATTTGACAGAGAGAGACACAGTGAGAGAGGGAACACAAGCAGGGAGAGTGGGAGAGGGCGAAGCAGGCTTCCCACAGAGCAGGGAGCCCTATATGGGGCTTGACCCCAGGACCCTGGGATCATGACCTGAGCTGAAGGCAGACGCTTAACGACTGAGCCACCCAGGCGCCCCTTCATACGACATTTGTAAGGCAGAATTAGAACAGAGTTCTTGATGTCTACTCACTAGCTTTGAGATTTTAAGAAGCAGGGCATGTGGGATCCATCTTGATGATGTTATCATGGGAGGCACATATGGTTCTGGAGCTAACTGCAGAAATTAACAACCTTTAATTGCAACTTCCTGATTTTGATGATTACTTGATTTTGGCAGCTTTTTATATTGCTGGCTTCCTAATTGTGCCAATAGTGATACGATTATAGAGTCAGTGGCTTTCTGGTTATAGAAGGAGGAGCAACTCTCTTGGTGGCCCGAGTAGTGCTTTGGAAAGCTTCATGGATCCAAGGGAACAAATGTTGGGAGTCTAGGGCCCATCAAGAATAAGAGTTCTGTTCTTTTTTTTTTTTTTTAAGATTTTATTTATTTATTTATTTGAGAGAGAGAGAGAGCACAAGAGGGGGGAGCGGGAGAGGGAGAAGCAGACTCCCTGCCAAGCAGGGAGCCCGATGCGGGACTCGATCCAGGGACTCCAGGATCATG
>NC_058406.1:93596670-93598306 GCF_002201575.2 Neomonachus schauinslandi | reverse complement strand
GACCTGAGCCGAAGGCAGTCGCTTAACCAACTGAGCCACCCAGGCGCCCGAATAAGAGTTCTGTTCTTAATGGTTGGGATCCTAAAGGGCTGTGCCATAGGATTAAGGGTGCATTGGAGGTAAACCAGTCCTCAAATGAACTGCAACCTGATTTCAAGTAATCTGTATGAACAAAACATCTTGGTCCTTGAAATATTCTTGAAGAGATTCTAGGTTTATATAGCCCTAGGTAAATGAAAATCACTCAGGAAGAGGATACTATCCTAAGCCTCAAATTCTCAGTATAGATGGAACTGTACTAAGGATGGAAAACACAGAAGAGAAAGAAAGTAGATACCATGGGAAGGTTCAACCCACATCCAATTGGAGTCTCGGGATTGGAGGAAGGGAAAGGGGAAGAAGGAATATTTGAAGACATAGTGGCTGAGAGTTTTTCTTTCTTTCTTTTTTTCCTAAAGATTTTATTTATTTATTTGAGAGAGTGAGAGAGAGCATGAGAGGGGAGAGGGTCAGAGGGAGAAGCAGACTCCCCACTGAGTGGGGAGCCCAATGTGGGACTCGATCCTGGGACTTCAGGATCACGACCTGAGCTGAAGGCAGTCGCTTAACCAACTGAGCCACCCAGGCGCCCTCTTTTTTTTTTTTTTTTTTAAGATTTTATTTATTTATTTATTTAACAGAGGCAGAGATAGCGAGAGCAGGAACACAAGCAGCGGGAGTGGGAGAGGGAGAGCAGGCTTCCCGCCGAGGAAGGAGCCCGATGTGGGACTCGACCCCAGGACCCTGGGATCATGACCTGAGCCAAAGGCAGACGCTTAACGACTGAGCCACCCAGGCACCCGAGAGTTTTTCAAAATTGATGAGAATTCTGTTCTGTCAGTTTGACTATCTCTTGGTTATGTAATCTGTATTTTCTCAATGGTTTTTTTTTTTTTTAAGTTTTTCTTTTTATCTTGTTGGGTTTCCTCAAACTGTACGTTCATATTATTCATCAAATCTGGAATAGCCATAGCCATTAACCCCTGAAAATACCTCTTTCCCATTCTCTCCATTCTCTTCTTCCCAAGTCCCATTAGATGTATGCCAGATGCTCCCATTCTCAACTCCGTATTTCTAAATCTTCCTCTCTCAGCTCCAGAATAAAGCTCTCCCCTGAATTCTATTTTCTTCAAACCTAGCCTTTAGATTCATTGTTTCTCCAGCTATGTTCAGTCTGCTGGTTAACCTGTTATTTCATTGAGCATACTTTTTATTTCTGGAAGTTCTGTTTCAAGTCAACTGGCCTTTTAATAGTATTTAATATGTTTGTTTTTATTTAGTGGTCTTAATTTCTTATCTCATGCTTTTAGTCATTTTAAATATTCACATCCAATGTCTGTAGTTCTTGTGTCTAATCCAGCTATATTGAATTGACTTTACTTCACTCATGGTTAATTGATTCTTGATGTGTTTTAAAATTTTAGATTGTCAGGGCACCTGAGTGGCTCAGTCGGTTGAGCATCTGATTCTTGATCTGAGCTCAGGTCTTGATCTCTGGGTTGTGAATTCAAGCCCTGCGCTGGGCTCCACGCTAGGCATGGAGCCTACTTTAGATAGATAGATAGATAGATAGATAGATAGATAGATAGATAGATAG